>NC_133197.1:13182500-13217500 GCF_049306965.1 Danio rerio
TTTCAACTATTTCTATATATGCAAATAGCTCAATCTAATATTTATTATATACAAAAATAATGATTGTGTATTTACATATTAAAATTATATTTTTAATATGCCATCTTTATATATAATATAATATAATATATATATATATATATATATATATATATATATATATATATATATATATATATAGCAAGGATTTTTTAAACTAATTCCTATAATATATATATATATATATATATATATATATATATATATATATATATATATATATATATATATATATATATATATATATATATATATTTATTTAATTATTTATTTTTTATTTTTTATTTTTTTTTGCGTATTTGTTTTAATTTGGCTAGAATTTTTTTTTTACAAAAAAAAAAACAAACAAACAAAAAAACATTTTTAGGACAATATTATTAGGCTTTCTAAGCAATATTTTTTTTTAGAACAAACTATTATGTATAGAAATGTGTTGACATGTACAGGGGCCTAATATTTCTATATTTTTAATTATCAACTAATAATTCTGACTTCAACTGTACATGAGAATAAAACATTGTATTGCAAAAAAAGCACTTCAACATTTCAAATTAGAAAACAGAGTTTGATCTAATTGATTTTGTTTGTAAAAAATACGCCTTACTTACTGTCCCCAAAGCAGTGCAGAGAGCCGATCCTGTAAATGGCTTCTGAGCCGCTTCGGTTTGTGTCTCCAACCAAGATCTCAGTGACTGGTAGATGCTCTTTGTAGGACAAAATTCCTGTGTCATTCTCCCTGTTCACAAGCAAACAATAGCAGTGTTTACATCTCCGCTTTCAATATCTACAGATATTGATAGTGCAAACAGAAAAGATTCGGCAGATTACACACAAAATCTATTAAAGCTGCAGAAATCGTTGAAAGAGCCCTCACACCCGGGCTCATCACTAGTGAGCAGTGGGCTACATGCATTTAAGTGGGTAAATAGGAAGAATAGTCATTGAAATGTGTGCTAAACTTCCTTCTGCCATCATTCATTATTGGTATGAAATATAGCTGACGTGTGGGGATCGACGTTTACCATGAGCTGCGATCGGCGTCGCAGTTGCAGAAGTGATTCATGTCGATGCAGTTTTCATCCAGACTGCAAGCGCACTGCTGGACTCCGGGGAGGAAACCGCCCCAGTACGTCCTTCTCTCTCCTGCCCGGTCAAGCCACCAGGACAAGGGCGTCCCATCTGGAGCAAACAACACAACATTCTTTCATTCTGACAGAGACGGTGACATCCAGCAGCACTTCATACCAACACTCGCCTGAGGGGTGTAAAGATGCACACATTCAATAACAGACAGACTGTGAGCTTTTTGTGTGTCCTGGGTGATACATAGTGTGATATATCAGTATTGTGTATTAAAAGGTTGTTTACTTATCACTATGTGTTACAGGAGTACATTGTGATGTGCTATTAACAAAAATGGCTAATGGATTAGCAGTTTGGAAACTAGAAAATAATATATTGGGGAATAAAAAAGAAATAATGTTTTGTTTTTGTTTATATTTTCAATGTTTATTTGTAAATTAGGAATAACCAAACAACTTTCTGAGCCAACAACAACAACAACAAAAGAATAATAATAATAATAATAATAACAATAATAATAATATTATTATTATTATTATTATTATTATTATTATTATTATTATTATCATCACTAAAATCATAAACAGAGTATAAATATCAAATCAATAAGTTAATGTCTGAAAATATTTTATTTTTAAATTTAATTTATTAATTAAATGTTATTATTTATTACATTACTATTTATTACAATATTTGTTATATACATAGCACGTCAATTATAAACAAAATATAAAAAACATTAACATTTTCTAAATGAGTATACATTTATTAAAACTGCTATTTATTATAATATATATTTTTAAATCCTAATAATAAAAATTTAGTAAACTAGAAAAACGTCATTAATAAGTTGTTAAAATATTTAATTGAGTTCCATCTAGTTCCATCCATCCGAAGTAGATCAAAACATTGTTATAGTTAAATTATTAAATAATAAATACTTATGTAAAATACTTATTATTAGGATTGGGCAGTAGCGTTGCTATGAGTAGAGGGGCTACTAGCTTACATTTTTCATTAGAGTGGCGGTAGCGTCACTTCTTTATAAATCAAATAGCTCTTCAGCAAAGCAAAGCTTTTTTTAGTCAAGTAGCGCAGTAGCGTCCACACAAGCTACATTTACCGATCTTGGATCAATAAGTAACGGCACCAACATACACAGGGCTTTGAAGCCGGAGTCTGGCTGATAAAAGTAGATCCATATGATGGCAAAATGATGATTACTTCATCTTCTTGTTTTACGATGGTCGACAACAAACGTTTTGGTGCGTTACTGCTACCTCTTGCTCTGGGGTGCGTTTCCCAAACAACGACATAACTCGGGACTAAACAATGCATCGTTTGGAAAAATAATGATGTAGTGACTAGTGTTTTTCAAAACCAGTAGTTTCTCTGTTGCAGATCCATCGTTTGAACCTTGTTAGTTACAACGTAATATGCCCAAAATTATGCTCTAATGGGGTGGAGTAACAACTCCTTTAGAAAAGAACCCCATCATTCCTTGTGCAAATTATATTGTTTTAAATGCGCATTTTTAAAAAAAATCCAATATTTGTTTTGGTTAAAACATGCACTCGTTTTCCATATTAATTGAAATTTATGGAAAATAGCACACATAGTACCTACAGTTGGTTTTCTTTACAAATATTATTGAGAACATTACATATTCTATTCGAAAACATAAAATAACTTACAAAAGCTAACACATATTCTAATCTCATAAATAAATCATGAATAAAAAATAACAAAATAATTAAATAAAGAAATAAATAATGAGGCTATTAATGAAATTTTATATTTATTATTTATTAGAAAATAAAAAATCCTACTTTTATAATAATATTATAAGTTATTATTATTATTATTATTATTATTATTATTATTATTATTATTATTATGTTTGTACATAAATACATAAGAAAAAAATAAATAACAACAACAAAAATAATAATAATAAATATTATTATTATTATTATTATTATTATTATTATTATTATTATTATTATTATTATTATTATTATTTTATATTAAACAAATTAAAAAATTGACAATGAATGAATGAATTATGAAATAATAATAATAATAATAATAATAATAATAATAATAATAATAATAATTAAAATCTAGAACGCAATTAAAAATCTTTAAATTCAAGCACAAATTCCTATTTTACTCCACCACAGTAAAACACTTCATCTGTAAAACAGAATTGACCCCATCTTGCCTCTACTTTTTACAGATCTGAGGACAGTCCAGTCAACACAAATCCCCCCAGATGAGTCCAGTAAACATTTTTCCACACATTTAGCCTTTATCTTCAATATCCCTGAGGAAAACATCAGGCCGGTCTCCGCTCTACAGCTTCAGATCTCATTACCGCTGATCTCTCCAAACCCATGAACAATTTCAAGCACTGGCTGCTTTATAAATGTCGCCATTTCCCATCAATTAATACTGTAATTAGATTGGGGTCAAGTCAGATTATAGATATGAACAAACTCCACTCGGACTAAATCATGCGCTGATCTGAGACATTTTCATCAGGAATAAAAGGGCTTCGGAAAGGACACAGATGAAGCGTTTCTGAAACTTTGAGCTCTCGCATGAGGAAGTCATTAAATAGTGTGATATTAAGAAATGAGCAGTAATATATTGCATATTATGTGAGATAAAGAAAGCAGTTAGAAGAAATATCAAACTCAATATTCTGACTAATAGGAGTGGAGGTGTGGAAACTGGAACATTACGAAACATGAATAGTAATATGTATATTTTTTAAATAAGATTTTGATAATAATAATAATAATAATAATAATAATAATAATAATAATAATAATAATTATATATGGTTTGATAAAATAACAAAAATAATCATATAATTAAAAAAATCACATCAACATTAATATTATTAATAAGAAAGTTAATGTACAATAAAAATAATAAAATGTTTGAGATATGTAAACATTAATAATAATCAAATAAATGAAAAATAATAAACTAATAAATTAAAATAAAAAATATAAATATTAATAAATAAAATAATAAACAACAAAGAGGGACATTATATAATAATAATAATAATAATAATTATTATTATTATTATTATTATTATTATTGTTATTATTATTATTAAACAATAATAACAATCATCATCATCATCATATAAAAGAAAAATAAACAACTGCAAGACACATCAACATAATAGTTATTATTAACAATAATAATAAAAAATAACAATAATATAAGTTAAATATTGTAAATAATAATAATAATAATATAATTTTAAAATGATAAACAATCTTGACACAAGTCAGCATTATTAATTATAATAATTTAAATAAAAAAATAACAAACAAATTTGAGACATGTCAACAACAAGAAATATTATCAATATTATCAACATATAAGATTAAAATAATACATGATTTTAAGATGTCAACAACAACAACAACAACAACAACAACAACAACAACAACAATAATAATAATAATAATAATAATAATAATAATAATAATAATAATAATTAAACATAATAAAATAATAGGTAATTGTGTTTTTCTACATTATTGTTCTGCAATATAAATGTAAAAATATTACAAAAATAAATTAACTATAAGGTTTATATGTGACAAATGACAATTAATCATCATCATCAGACTTTTAGTTTTTGAGTTAGTGCAAAAAGCAATATAAAAATGAATCACATAAAACAAATATATAGCTATAAAGCTTTATACCAATGCACTACTATCATTCTAAATTAAAAATAGTACACACAACACATTTAGTACTCACCCCATGTGTTGAAGAGGCGGGACTTCCTGCAGAGATAAACAACTTCCTGCTGGCAGTGTTCAGATCTGCCCACGAGTGTCCGCAGCTGTTCCAGAGATGTGCTGTAGTTAAACGTCATGACATGAGGCTGCTGAAGAGATGAACCTTGAACTCGAACCATTGCAGTGCTGTTATGATTCACCACAGTCCAAACTTTATCATCTGCAAAACACAGATATACACACACAAAAAAATGGAAAATATCCATACTATCGCACCCCTTATTCTAAAACAGTTCCTAAACGATCATAAACAAAAAAATACTATAGTAATGAGTGGTAAATAAATTTAAAGCCACTTACTTTTCTACAAAAAGATGGTCCCTAAATGGTAAAAAGTTCTAAAAAAAAAAAAATTCTAGTAATTTATAGTAAATAAATAATAATAAAAAAATGGTGGCTCAGTATTTAGCAATATTGCCTCAAGTATGCATGTTCTTCCCGTGTTCCCATGGGTTTCCTCCAGGTGCTCTGGTTTCCCCCACAGTCCAAACACATGCAGTATAGGTGAATTGAATAAATTAAATTGGCTGTAGTGTATGTGTGTAAATGAGAGTGTATGGGTGTTTCTCAGTCATGGGTTGCAGTTGAAATGGCATCCGCCTTGTCAAACATTTGCTGGATAAGTTGGTGGTTCATTCTGTGGTGACACCTGGTGAACAAATGGACTAAGCTGGAGGAAAATTAATAAATTAATTCCTAATAAGTTCCTAATTGTGCTGTTTGGTTTTTATAATGCATTTTATGTTGCATTTTAAATACTTAAAGCCTGAAAGATAAAAGTTGATAAAACAAGATACAAAAAAGATAAAACAAAACAAAAATAATAAATAAAAAATATAAAGTACTAAATATGTATATTAAAAAAAGATTGTTAATAAAAATTATTCAATAAAACATGATGACTAACAAATAATAATACTAATAAAAAAATAATAAAAATATTAATAAAAAAATAATAATAATCATATAATTTTTAAAAAATACACAATATACAATACAATAATAAAACGTGTTAGACAGGTCAACATTATTATTATTATTATTATTATTATTATTATTATTATTATTATTATTATTATTATTATTATTAATAATAATAATAATAAAAATAATAATAATAAAAAAATAATAAAAATAATAATAATAAATATATATCATTATATCATTATATGTCATTTATATAATTCCATCATTAAAAATAATAAATAATTTGGGACACATCAACATTATAATAATAATAATAATAATAATAATAATAATAATAATAATAATAATTATTATTATTATTATTAATAATAATAATAATAATAATATAAAACAAAAAACAGATATTAATAGATAATATATAAAACTAATAGTACGAATAACAATATAAAATATAAAAATATATATATATATATATATATATATATATATATATATATATAAAATACTCATAATACAAACTTTAGTGGTTGTTTTTTTTTTTTTTTTTTTTTTTTTTTGTCTATCAAATATCTTAGTGTTTTAGTGTTGGCAGAATGATCAATGCAATTTATATAAATCAATTCAATTCCAAACTGCTTTTTTGTAAATTAACCTAAAGCAGTCTGTTTTAAAGACACATTCAGCCTTATAATCTTAAAGTGAGTTTTGTCTTCGCTATAGACATTACGCTATAGAGAGTCATTCAAACACTAGCTCTAAAGTGACTGTCCATTAGTAACGGCTTCTGCTGTTTGCTGCAGATGTGAATGAATGGCAGAAGAAAGTAGATAATATCATTAAATGTGGAGGGGGGCCTTACAATATTTTCCGGGGGAAAAGGGGGTCTCAGGCAAAAAAAGGTTGGGAGCCACTGGCTTAATAAACATATGATGTACAAAAGTACACAATGTATAATATTATTATTAGCAGTATTCATTATTTTATGCATATTTATATTTGTTTGAATAAAACAAGCTTAGATTTATCCATCTGTCAGGTTTTGGAGACGTCTGCATCACCATATGGGGCATAAGAAAAGTATGTGTGTTTGGATAAAAGTTTTGTGAGCAGACTTTATTATTATTGATCATTTATTCGTTTACTGGAAATTAGTACTGAATTTAGAAATATTCTTTGTGCTTAAACTAAATTAAGTATGCAGGATATTTGTCCATCCTTAAAATATTCAGACACGCTCTTAATGCTTTTGTGCCATGCGCTTTAGACTTTGCGCCTAGATCTTTAAAATGGAGCTCAAAGTGTTGTCTACAATCTTTTTGCATCTGTGAAAAGCTTGACAATTTCTTGGTGAAAATAGATTTCTCCCCCACTCTACTCTGCATCTACTAAAGGTAAATCCACAGCTCTTCATACCTTTAATCACAAGTAATCCACATAATAACTCAGACACAAACCTGAGCGAGAAAGAGCGCGACTTCAATTAACTTTGAAAATAAAGCAGCGCAGCAAGTCGCTTCCGACCCGGAGTTAAGGCCAATCTCCGCTACACCTGTGACGTCAGCTTTCATTTATCCGGCAAACACCTCAGCGGGAGGCTTGTGTTTACCCAGCCAGCAGGCACTTAAATCTGCGTACTGTAATTTACATTTCATGCGGCATTTCTAATTGAGGTTGGCCGAAGTCAATGGCACTTTATTCTAGTGGATCCAGAGCAAGCGGATGTGTGTGTGTAAGAGAGTTACGCTTTATCACAATTCTGCAGGAGATCAGTAATATTTCACAGAGCAAGCTGCGTGTATAATGGTCCGAGTCGCGTCTTTTTTTTTATTCCCCCGGACAGAGCTGTCGATCTGCACCCGGCGTGACCTAGACAGTCTTGGAAGACTGCAAAACATCCATCAAACACTGGACCAGTTCCTGCTTTGATTAATGATGCCATCTTCGTGTAGATTCAAACAGATTTCCCATGGCCAAAAACTGCCTTCAATGATTTGACAGTTCTGTACCTTCAAAAACTCCAGAAAAACATATATACTTTCAAGAATGCTTTCTGACTGGGTCACGGAAGCTGAAGGCCACATTTGTTTTGCCATATCAGCCTTGTTTTCATATGATGCTAAGGGGTTAGTTCACTCAAAAATAAAAAATTTCTGTTAGCATTAACTCACTTTCATGTCGTTTCATTCCCCCTTCGTTCTCTTTGAAACACATGTTTACACAACAATGATGGATCCAAAAGTGGAAAAAGTTATCTCCTTGTGTTTAGGAAAAAAAAAAAAGTTTCTTGTGTACACAACAATGTTTTGAAAAAGATTTGTGTTTAAACATCTCCAAAAACAGTCAAAAACATTGTCTCCTTGTTAGTAAACAGTAACCACAGGGAGTTCAGTCAAAGCAGGGTGAAACTGCTTTCCGCTACTACGCTCCTCGCTGCTGGAATCAGCTTCCAGAAATGTTCAGATGTGCTCCAACATTTGGCACATTCAAATCAAGACTGAAAACACATCTGTTTAGCTGTGCCTTTACTGAATGAGCACTGTGCAATGTACGACAGACAGCACTATTATGTCTTTTTCTTTTTCATTTTTTTATAATGTTTTAAAACATTTTAATCTGTTTTTAATCATTTTGATTATTTGTTTTTATTTTCTTATACTTGTCTTTTTTTATTCTTGTTTATGTAAAGCACTTTGAATTGGCACATGAAACGTGCTATATAATTAAACTTGCCTTGCCTATTATTCTAAAATCATTAAATTAAATTATTAAAACAAAAAAAAAAATCATTAAATTGTTTTCAGAAAAATAAATCCTCATTAAGTGAGTTTTTCCTTTAAACAAGAAAAATCATCTGCTAATTAGAAAAGCTAAATATTCTTATTTTAAACCATTTCTTTTTAATTGATCAGATTTTTAAAGAATGTTTTGTTGTTTGGAGTAAAATCATATAAAAAATGCAGCGTCAGAAATGGTCTGCATTATAGGATTTTTTTTATAGGATAAATCATAAATATATTAAATAAATTAATCATCAAAATATATTACTAGTCAGAATAGATAACAGTCATTTTAATTTGTAATAATATTTCATAATAACACAGTTTTAATGTAATAACAAGAATAGCTAGCGTTATATGTCTGTATGTTATTTGTTTTGCTTTTTATTGCATATGAGATGGTAAAAAATAAAAGTGCATAAAGCCTATGTATGCATTTCTATTTTCATCCCACACCTGCAGTCCTCATGTTAACATTCATGTTTTTATTCCGCAGAGATCTCACCAGTGATGTTGCAGTAGACGACGGTGGATTTGAGCGGTCCGCTTCCATCAGGATCGATCGAGAAAAAGCCTGAGGCGCTTCCTGTGAGTCGGTGAGCCTCGCAGGACGGTTCAAAGATGGCTGAGCGGGGGAAAAAAAACGCAAGAAAAATGTCAAGTCAGTTTATGTAGAGCACCATCAAAGAAAGAAAACTGATTATTTTACATTGTGGAGAAGACTCGTTTGTTTGTTTTCCATCTAAAACAGAAAATATCATAAAAATAAATAAACCATAAACAATGGCAAAACCTGAGTGACTCTGTTAAAGTGACTCTGTTAAAACATACAAATATTAGCCAGCAGCTAGCTCTCTGCAACTCTCACATGGTTGCCCACTGAAGCCAAGCAGGGCTGTGCCCGGTCAGTACCTTGATGGGAGACCACATGGAAAAGCTAAGTTGCTGCCGGAAGTGGTGTTAGTGAGGCCCGCAGGGGGCGCTTAACCTATGGTCTGTGTGGGTCCTAATGCCCTAGTATAGTGACGGGGACTCTATACTGCTCAGTGAGCGCCGACTTTCGGATGAGACGTTAAACCGAGGTCCAGACTCTCTATGGTCGTTAAAAATCCTAGGATGTCCCTTCGAAAAAGCGTAGGGGTTTAACCCCGGCATCCTGGCCAAATCATTATTAATAATAATAATAATAATAATAATAATAATAATAATAATAATAACAATAATAATAATAATAATAATAATAATAATAATAATACTTATTATTATTATTATTATTATTATTATTATTATTTATTCCAAAATAAGTGATAGTTTGTAAATTAATAAATGTATAAACAAATAGTTAAAATGTATTTTAATTTTAATATAATATAATATAATATAATATAATATAATATAATATAATATAATATAATATAATATAATATAATATAATATAATATATGAATATTTAAAACTTCCAAAACAATCACACACACACAAAAAAAAAATCATACAAATTCCAAGCATTATATAATTACAAATAATGAACAAGTAAATAAACAAACAAATGATCTATCTTTAATCAAAACAAAAAAGGTTGAAAAATGTAAATAGAATACAAAACTTTGTATACTTTTTAATTCTGTTGTAAAAAAACACACAATTAAACAAATATTACACTAACCTTTAAATACACATTTAAAACGGAAGTAAAAAATAAACAAACTGTGACCTCAAAACATTATATAAATGCATAATCATGACTTACTGACTGACTGACTGAATAAATGAATAAATAAATAAATAAATAAATAAATAAATAAATGAATAAATAAATAAATAAATAAATAAATAAATAAATAAATAAATAAATAAATACAATTCGTCACCTCAGAACTACAAGGTTCTATCTGACATTTTTTGTCAAAATTGAGCTATTGACATTCTTATTAATTGATAACTTATTTATATTATGGGATATTTTTTATATAAGGTGTAGACTTTTTATTTAAAAAAAATGTTACACACATACTTTTTGCTATGGAATGCAAAAACTTTGAAGCTCAATATATCAAAATCATTCAGAAAGCAGATGGAACCTTATAATTTCAAGGTGACAGATAGCTTAATTTGAAAATAAATAAAAAACAATCTTCAGAGAGTTCAAAGCATTTGTAGCCAATTTCTCAACAACAACAACTAAATAAACTAAGGCAACTTTAATAAATTTAATAAAACACCAAAACAGTTAGTAAAATGAATTAATAAACTTTAAAATAAATAAATAAATAATTAATTAAATAAATAAATAAATAAATAAATAAATAAATAAATAAATAAATAAATAAATAAATAAATAAATAAAAATTTAACTTTAATAAACTACATTTACTCAGCAATCTCAAACTGTACGATGAAAGAGCTTAAAGACAAAAAGTAAACAAACAAATAAATACACAAATAAATGTACACATTCAAATATACATTAATCAATCTAAAAACCAAAGGAACAAAAGTTTTGAAAATAAATAAACAAACAATGTTTAGAGAGTTCAAAGCATTTGAGCTAATTTCTCAACAACAACAACAAAACGAAGCAAACAGTTGAACGATATTGTTGATTTTTGTATGTTATTTGCCAACTTACAGTTATGTAGGTGGCTCATCATCAATCCAAATCATGAAAGTTAAACAAATAAATAAGTAAATAAATAAGTAAATAAATAAATAAATAAATAAATTAGAAAAAATATATAGTTTCATAAAACAACAAAAGTTAGTTAAATAAATTAATAAACATGACATTTACTCATTAATACCAAACTACATGATGAAAGAGATTTTAGACAAAAAGCAAATAAATAAATACACAATTAAATATTTACATTTAAATATACCTAAAAAAATCTCAAAACCAGACAAACAAAAGTTTTGAAAATAAATAAAACTTTAGAGATTTCAAAAGATACCTTTTAGTTATTTTCTCAACAACTACAGCTACAAAATTAGATAAAAAAGTGAACAGTATATTGTTATTGTTGTTTTTTTTGTATGGGTTACATGCCAACTCACAGTTATGACAGGTGGCTCCGGTGTATCCTGTTCCCGAGCAGTCGCAGAAAAACGTGCTCCAGGATTGAGAGCACACTCCATCATGCTCGCAGTAGTTAGGAAGACATCTGCAGGAAAAAAAAAAGACTTCTGATTAAACTTTCACGGTACTTACAGCGGGTGGGAGAATACATTATCGAATTACACAAATCACACAAACGACACACTGCGACATACGGCACAATACCGAACGGTAATGCATTTTGTGCTCGGAGGGATTTAAGGACGTGGCGATCAATCAATAACCGCAAGTGACTATTAGGAAATAGATGGCAGGGGCTGAAAGCTCGCGAAGGATGAATCAATTTTGCGACAGACTGAACGCGCACTCAAGGATGAGGACGGCGGACAAGCGATGAAAGATTGTGATTGTGATGAAGTTAAATCTGAAGCCAAGAAACAAACTCATTCTTGGTGGCTCTGTTATGATGCGCCATATTCGCAAATACAACTGGTGGACAGCAGAGTGATTAATCCAACGTATTTAATATTTCAGTGTTTTTGAGGGTAAATGAACAGATTATGACCTACAGTAACAACAGACATTTGATTTTCAAAGACAATCTATTATATACAGTTGAAGTCAGAATTATTAGCCCCCTTGAACTAATAGCCCCCCTGTTTATTTTTTCCCCAATTTCTGTTTAATTTCTAAAAGTAAATTTTCTCAACTTATTTCTAGACATAATAGTTTTAATAACTCATTTCTGATTTATTAATTTCATTAACTGATTTCTTTTATCTTTGCCATGATGACAGTAAATAATATTTGACTAGATATTTTTCAAGACACATACAACTTAAACTGAGATTTAAAGGCTTAACTAGGTTAGTTTGGTTAACTAGGCAGGGTAGGGTAATTAGGCAAGTTATTGTATAAGGATGGTTTGTTCTGTAGACTATCGAGAAAAAAAAAAGTAGCTTAAAGGGGCTAATAATTTTGTCCCTAAAATGGTTTTTAAAAATTAAAAACTGCTTTTATTCTAGCCAAATTAAAACAAATAAGATTTAATCCAAAAGAAAAAATATTATCAGACATACTGTGGAAATTTCCTTGCTCTGTTAAACATCCTTTGGGAAATATTTAAAAAAGGAAAACAAGTCCAAAGGGGGCAAATAATTCTGACTTCAACTGTATATCCAGTATATACAACCAAGAGCAAAATTATTCATATTCTGATTGGGGGAACAGAAATGACACAGGCTTCTACCAAAAGATAATAGGATAATGTGCTAGAGGCATTATTGTGGAAAAGGGATCTTTCTCAGCTTTTATTTACATTTGGACAAAAAGTGACATGTACAAAACTGATTCATACCCTTCTTAATAATCAATAGAAAAGTCGTATTGCCTGTTGCAGCAATCAAACACTTGCAATAATTGCTTACCATCTTTTTACATGTCTCCACACCCATTCATCTGTAGCAATGATTTCCAACTCTCCTTGCAATCACCATGATCTTTAGCTCCCTCTACAGATTCTCAATCATATTGAAGTCAGGACTGTGGCTGGGCCACTGTAACATGTTCATGTTTTTTTTTTCTTTTTTTTTCTTCTTCTTTCTTTTTGTCTGCTAACCATTTCTGCACCACTTTTTCTTTTTTCTGTCGTCATTGTGCTGAAATGTCCACTGGTTGCCAAGGCAAAGTTTCTCTGCAGACTGCCTGATGTTGTTGCTGAGAATTGTGATGTGTTACCCCTTTGAGCTGTTATGGGGAGGGTCAAATTTATAATAATTTGCTATTTTATTGTTATTACCTTATGGCGGTTCATTCTGCTGTGGCAGCCCCTGATAAATAAGGAGGAAAATGAATTAAAAAGTGTATTAAAGTTTAAGGTAGAGTTATGAAGTTTATTAATATTTAAGGTAGAGATTAGTAAGAATCTGTTTTCTGCTAAGGCTGACACATCTTCACATATATTGTGATGATAATAAAGAGGGTATCAAGTGTTAATTAAGGGGTCAAATTACTGGTTTGGGGTGATTTGATCCCCCTAATTCATGCTCAATTCCCTCTTTATGGCCATCAAAATAGATGTGAAGATGTCTACCCTGGTAGACAGTAATTAATTATTTTTTACTTCAGTACTGTACGTGTTTACTTTAGTAACTTGTTACTTCAAGATATTTTACATTTTACTCCATTACCTTTCATAAATGTAGAGGGTTTTACAGTCACACATTAATAACCATAATTAATGATCATTTTATTGCAGTGGTTCACAAACATTTTGCTGCGTGCACCCCTTTCTAATATTTGACATCCATCAAGCACCCCTTTCTCTGGTTAAAATCCACATTTTTAGCTACAATAACTAAAATACAGATATTTTCTGTATATGTGATTAAAATAAAAATAATAAGGGTCTTGGAGGATGCTGCAGTGTACCCAAGAAACTGATGGTGCAACTTTTCTTCTTTTGCAGTTCCAATTTTTCTTGAAAAAAATTAAACTTAAAGTCTAAGCAAGCACAGAACCACTGGTCTAAAGTCAATATTATTATACCCCTTAAGATTTGCAAATAAATTTTTTTTTATTTTTTTTTAAGATTTAGTGGTTCAAATGTTCCAGTCAGAGCAAGTCTGCATGTTTTAAATAGTATAAAATGTAATTAGTTCAAAAGTGTCCATAAAATAAATCTACAGTAAAAGGAGGAGCTTTTTAAGAGCGCTTTATGAAATGCTTCAAATTTGTGTGTTTGCATCTGAAGAAGGTAATTTAATTTAAAAACTAAACAACGTTTAAGTAATGTAAATTAATGCTAATTCATTTCCCCCCTGCTGTAGCACATAATAGAAAACGGCTATGGCTGCATAGTGTTCATCAAATGTTTACACATTTTGCTGTGGTTTCATCTCCACTCAGGCAATATATCAACCATTAGCAACTCTTAAAATGATCAACAAGTTCTTGTTGTGTACATGCGACATCCTGTTTTAATTGCATACGAGATGAACCGTAATTATTATGCGATCGCTCTCTTGTGAGCAGGTAAACAATCTACATGCTTATGATGCATTACTCATAAAAAAAAGAATCACTAAATGGAGCCTTAATGACAAAGGAACAACTTCAGAGACGAAACTGCGCTGCAATTACATTTGCGAAAGACAATAATACACATGCGATTCAATGCAAAGCGTATGCTAAATACCTTCATGTAAAAACGCTAATTGAAACTGTAACATGACTGAACTCCCTTGTTAAAATATAATTCAACAAAACCGTCTGGCTGTGTATTTAGCTTAAAAAAAATGACAATATCTTCCGAAACGGCTCTGTGACAGTGAAACAAAAGGTGCGTTAATGCTGTAACGGTCTCTGTCTCTAGAAGAAAATTGAATAATTGAATCCACTTGAACAAGGTATTAATATCTGCAGAAGTGAGGGAACTTTAAAAAAATTGGCAATGCTTGATTGCTACTTTGATTAATTTGGAGTACAAAGAGGGGACAAAAGATCAGGATAATGAGAAGAAGACGAAAACACAGCTGTCAGACTCCATTGTGGCAGAAATAACTCATATCCATGTAGCGTATGATGAGGGAGGGGAGGAGAGAAATGACAAGCGTCTCGCCTCATAGGCCGCAGGATTGCGGTTGTGTCTGAAACTCAGCAGAGGTCGATTCTAAGCCAGCGTGAGCTGATCTCAGCACTAACAGATGAACAGTGAAGGATGAAGCCTGACTGAAGATGAATAAAAAAAAAATGCTACATTTATCCATCAGTGTTCCTTTTTGAAAGATAGGAGTTTTTAAAAGAACGAGATAGGGACTAGAAAGTCACCCTCAAGCCTTAGATATCGCCCTGATAAACCATTGGAAAAATAGAAAACATTTTGAGAGTTTTGCTGTCGTCGCCACACTGGTATTTTGGAAATCATGTGGATACCAACCAATGTGTTAGGATCTACGATACCTTAAATTTTCTAAAGTATGTTCACAGACTCTAGTTAGACCTTGCATTTTTTAATTGATTATAAAGATCTAGTATAAGAGGTCTTCAAATCTGACCTGGTGACCCACTGTCTTGCAAAGTTTATTTCCAGCCTGCTTCAGCACATCTGCATTTCCATATTCCTCAAATGCCTGTTTATCCACTTTAAGTCTGTTTTATATTGTTGACCAAAAGAGCTCAAATGCGCTAAAAGTTAAGAAGACACATGCAAATAGAAAAACAACTAACAAACACAAGCCTGCATATTTTCACAACATACAGTATACAAATACAGAAATTGGCTACAAATAGCGTAGATCACAAAAGAAATGTGTCGGAGGGACCACAAAAAGTGAAATTCCCGACTGCTTCCCATTTAGAGTCAAAGGTGTTGTCAGAAATCTCAGAGTCTTTTGGGGTTCTTTAACGTCCACGTACGTTTCCTTATTGTTTGAATGCTTTTAGAGCTATGTAAACATTTTTTTAAAAATATTAAGACGAAATAATATATACTGGCGAGGTAGTGCTGTCGCCTCACAGCAAGAAGGTTGCTGGCTCGAACCTTGGCTTAGTTGGCGTTTCTGTGTGGAGTTTGCATGTTCTCCCTGTCTTCACGTGGGTTTCCTCCGGGTGCTCCGGTTTCCCCCACAGTCCAAAGACATGCGGTACAGGTGAACTGGGTAGGCTAAATTGTCCATAGTGTATGAGTGCGTGTGTGAATGTGTGTGTGAATGTTTCCCAGAGATGAGTTGCGGCTGGAAGGGCATCCGTTGTGTAAAAACTTGCTGGATAAGTTGGCAGTTCATTCCACTGTGGCGACCCCAGATTAATAAAGGGACTAAGCCGACAAGAAAATGTATGAATGAATATTATATACTGTAATAGCGGTATAATGGTGTCGGATACATTCCAGATGTGTCCCGATGGTAATGCTTAAAGAATGAGTTCGCCCCAACTTTTAATTCTGTCATTGATTACTTACCCTTATTTCCTTCCAATCCCTTGAGGCCTTTGTTCATCTTTGGAACACAAAAGCTATCTTGGGTCTAGATCTTTTATTTAAAGTATTAGAGAGACATTTACAGTCCAGAAAAGATACCAAAAATTTCCAAATGACTTCAGTGGTTCAATTGTAATAATATAAAGCTCCCAGAACAATTCTCTGTGCACCCAAAAAACGTAAAAATGACTTTGTTTTCAATATTTTCCCTGCCTTAAAGTCTTAAGGCTGTGTGTTTACTATATAACAATAAAACACAACACAATACAATACAATACAGTACAATACAAGCATCATATTGCCTTAGTAATCATGCACCAAGACCTGACATGGCTGAAGAGAGGGTATAGGAAAACGAAGTCATTTTTACAGCTTTATTTTGCAGAAAAGTGTTCCCAGAGCTCACACAATAGCAGTTTGGTATTGCTGTGAGAATGCTTTGACAGTATTTTTGTTTATTTTCAAGATTCTGAACATCTTGTGACCCTTGCCATGTATGGAGGGTTAGAGAGCTCTCAGATTTAATCTAAAATTTCTTAATTTGAGTTCCAAAGACAAACAAAGGTCTGAAGGGATTGGAATGACACAGGGGGTTAGTAGTCAATAACAGACTTTAGGGAGAGCTGTATTATTTGAAACAAAACAATTTAATCTCTGAAATAAGTTGCTCCAGAGGTGCATCATTACAAACACATTAAATCAATTGAAATAAATCAATGCATCATGCACAATAAGTGTGAGGACAACAGGGAGCACAGGAATAACCACCGTCTCGCCGCACTGACTGCAAGTTTGCGGAAGTCTATGAAACTCGGCAGAGGTCGATCTCCACCGGTGCCGGCTGATCTCAGCGCTAACCGACAATGCAGGATGGAACCTGACTGTTAAACCCTGAAATGCGTTTGAATACATCCTAATTGTGTCTTTTATGCAACGTTAAGCACAAGAGTGCAAGGACCAGCCTTTTCGGGAGAAAAAAAAAACGTGTTTGGTGCAGAAAGGTTAAAAGGAATGAAATTTAAAGGGCCAAGGAAGGGGTAACTGAGGGATATCTGAAGTGCTGTGGTGCGAATCTTCATTCAAGCAGAGCAAGTGTGATTAAAGATTAACTTCACTCTCTCATTCTTGAATTGCTTCTGCTGTGCACCCTCTGCAATGCGAGTAGAATCACCACTCTGGATCACCAAGGATAGCGACATATATTCGCCCACAAACCAGTTCCTCCCCATAGGCGCTATTCAGGGCATTTAAAGAAAGGAGGGAGGGAGTGTTGGCAGGAGCTGGGGTTGTCTTGGCCCAGTGGCCGCAGTCCAGATCTCTATTGATCTGTCTTGACATATCAAACTGCAGTCAGCTGGCGAGGACAGGGACTTCGGGCCTAGCCATAGGTTAGACAGGGTGATAAAGAGACAACGAAAGTGGTAAAAAAAAAAAAAAAACGGGAGATGGCTAGATACAGAGCGAGAAAGAAATATAGCTTGAGACAAGAAAGAAAACGCCTGAAGTATGCTAGGCAAATGATTTAGCATGGTGATCAAAGGCCATCAGAGAGGAGTGGACCTTTTTGAGATTTTCTAACTTATCCTAGAGGACAGCCAAAACCCACAACTAGCCTCGCTTATCTTCATTTACTCCGGCTGATGGGCTTTACTGAAGCGAAAACAGGGCATATCTTCTACAGCCTTGGTACTCAGCAAGCTTCATGTGGCTCTTAATGATGTTGCATCTCAAAGTGTCGTTTGTCCCTCAAATGATTCTTTATGTTTTTGTCCTTGGCTTGGCTAGACAGTCATAAGTCAACAACGTTCAGGATCATTGCAAGACAATTTGGCCCTATTCTGGGTGCCTGTTAACGACCAATTTAAATTAACAATTACCATGACACTTCTACTGTGCAAGCTTTCAGAATTAGCATCATTCATCACTTGGATGTATAGGAAGACAGGGCAACCAATATTCCTGGTAAAAGCAAAACTATCAATTAAAGTCAAAGGTCTTAAGGTCCTTTCACATTTATCAGTACTCTGCCAAATTTAATAAAATAAAATCTTTAAAAATATAATTTTGAAATAATTTTTGTCCAACAAAATGCCATCAAAAATTTGCTTATGCAACCACACCAGTCGACAATCAAATATATAAATCAGTGGGAATTGTCATCCCAAAGAATCCCAAAACTGGTCTTAAAACCATTTATTTCTGTAGCAGTCTTCTATGTGTAACTGGCTGATATGACTATGACATGGCAAATGTGCTGAATATGCTATCAGGCAGTCAATGTACAAAGTGACGAGCTGTTTCATTTTATTCAGCATATTGAAACATATTCTCCCATGACTTTCATTTAAACAGAAGTACCTCCTGCTGTTTTACTCTTTTTCTGAGTTAACCTTGAAGGCTTCCCCCTGCGGGAAGGGCTCAGACGACATGCCCCTACTCTGGATGCAGTTGACTGACCGATCAGAAATCATCTGAATTAACTACCGCCCTGACGTGCCTCTACTCTTGATGCTCTTCATCAGTTTAGAAATAATGATCACTTTAGCATGACCCCACATGACAGCCTATCAGGATCTTACAGCATTTTGAACTAACCTTGAAAACTCCCCCTGTGGGAAAAGCTCCAACAAGGTGATGCAGTTAATTGACCGATCAAAAATTACAATGACATGCACCTATTCTAGACGTTGCACCCTTTCCCATCACAATTAACTACACTGGTAAGTGCTTCTTATCTGGATGTTCTCCAACCCTTTAGAGACAATCATCACTATGAAACAAACCTACTCTGGATGGTGCTCCCCTACTTATCAGAATCATCAAATGAAGTTTATTCAGTGTATTAAGGCACCTACTTTAATGACTTACATACAAACTGGACCAATATCTTGTCAAGAGTAAAGAGTTCACACGTGGGAAGGGCTGTTACAATATCAAGATATGTGCCTATTGTCGATTCTGCTCACCAACCTATCAGAATTAACTACTACCCTGACATGTCACTACTCTGGATGATCATTCACCCCTCAGAGGTAACTATCATTTTGACTTGACCCTACTTTCACCAATCCATCAACCCTCAACTGTCATTCTCCTGCCACCTACCACTTTGGTTGCTGCTCACCAACCCATCAGAATTTTCCATCACTCTGATGTGCTTCTACTTTGGTTGCTACCCACCAACCCATCAGGACTTGCCAACACTCTGATGCGAGGGTATTCTATAGTCTACCCAAGACGTCACTTGCATAAGACTGATAATCCTCCAGAGGCGGGCAATGTGAGAACTAATGTTAGGTAGTCCCCTTCTATCAAACGCGAATCACACAAGGCAACCATTTGAACGGCAACAAATTTGTAAACAAAATGGTCGCCTTCATTTTGGGAGAAGATTTGATGTACAAAATATCTTGGCAATTATCTCAGAAGACTTTATTCAGAGGATGATAGGTAAAAAGCAAGTTAATAATTCTTATGGTAGTTACATAATTTTCTTGACAGGATGACGTCTGATCAAATTCTTCAGAAGTATCAGTTTTAGAGTCAGACATTATTTGAAAATTTATGAGAGGGTTTTTATTAGATTGCTTTGGTCATGCCAAAAGGAAATCCTTACCTTGGTAAACAGAGAATTGGATAATTTGATGTTTACCATTCAAAGATAAAGAAGCTGTTATTGCATACCTGAGAGGTATTTCAAGATGGTTGTCACATGGCATTTTCAAAGGTGGTTGCACTTTGGTTGCTGTCCACCAACCCATCAAAACGTTCTATTCTTATGTGTCCCCCTATCATGAATTCATCTTACCAGTCCATCAGAAAGTTCCATTACTCTGACATGCCTACACTTCTGAGTGTGATGATCACTCAGTCAGATATGGCCATGATTAAAATATGCCACTTACTGAAAGAGCTGTTATCCAACCAATTATAATTAATCTTCACACTTGTGTGCAACTACCATTACCGTGATGTGCTCCTCTTAAAATGATCCTCCTCAGTCCATCAGGACAATTCTTATATTCTGCACTCTGAAGTGTCAAAAATTGCAGAGAATAACTGGGAGAACCAGGCTATCTAGACTAGACTATATTCTGGACCCTCCCTCTTAGGCATGCTGCTAGGAGGGGGGGCAGTCAGGACGATTCTAAGAGCCCACGCCATTTTGGGCCCCCCAGAGATACTATTTGGGGACCTCCAGACGCCCCAACCCCAACCCCCGCCCTCTCCTCACTGTGCGAAAATAGCACATGTATAGTTTTAAAAACAGAACATGGCCTTGAATGCTAAGATTGAGATTTACTGTTCAACAAAATAGTTTGTCAGAATGAAGCAACCTTTAATCTAAATGGTTCACGACATGTGTTTTAATCCACCAGCTGTTGCCACAAGGGCCAAGGTGGCTCCCTGTGACCAATTAAACTTGTCACAACACAGTTTTGGCCTGTTTTGGTTCTAAGGTGAGGCTTGGTCAAAAGAGCATTTCAAATTTTGTTTGACAAGGGCATATCAGTGTGAGTGGCTCGTGGATGCATGCCTGGAACTGTCTTCCCCCCTGGAACGCACACAGCATGTTGGCAGAGCTAAAATCACAATTCATCCCCACGCCGGCCCTGCCAACAGTCATTTGCCCAGGTGCCAGGTCTGAGCATTTGCTCGGTGAAGAATGTGCCGTACTCTGCCAGAAAGACCTGCAGAGACGAGATTGACAGGAGAGAATTTACGATCTCACCCTCTCTCCTTTTCCCTGGCTTACGTTCTCTTTCACTAACGCTCTTGCCTAAACCTGGCTCTCTCTCTCTCTCTTTTCTCCTCTGACTATCTCTCTCATAGTCTAATGCTTTTTCTAACCTGACTAGCTGCATAACTTTCTTTTTGACTTTCACCTCATCAAATCCTTGTACCTTTATTTTAACTACCCATTTTCACTTCGTCTTCTTTTTCTTCCCACATCCAGCTACACATTTTTCATATGGTCATACTTTAAGTTGTCCCATCTTCTGTAACTCTTTAACCCAGGGGTGCTCAAAGTTGGTCCTGGGGTACTGCAAAGTTTAGTTCCAACCCCAAACAGACATACCTGGGCTAGCTAATCCAGCTCTAACTAGGCTTTCTAGAAACATCTGTGCAGGATGTTCTAGAAACACCAACCCTCCAGGACTGAGTTTGGGCACTCCTGCTTTAATCCATCCATCCATCCATCCATCCATCCATCCATCCATCCATCCATCCATCCATCCATCCATCCATCCATCCATCCATTCATCCATCCATCCATCCTTCCTTCCTTCCTTCCTTCCTTCCTTCCTTCCTTCCTTCCTTCCCCCATCAATTGTTTCAATGTCTTACCTTTTCCTTTCTTCCATTTTAAATTAATATTAGATCTTTAGTGTTGTTCGATTCATTCAATCTTTCCTTTCCCATCAACTGTTAATTTTTTCAAACTCTGATCCTTCATTGAGAAATTTGTATATTCCTACAAATTCTTACAAATGTTATCTTTTATTCCTCCATCCTTTTTTCTTCCTTACTTTCTTCATACCTTCATCAATAGTTTTACTCTTATATTTTCCTTTCTTCCATGTTCAGTCAGTATTAGATCTTTCTTTCATCATCAGTTGATTTACAGACTTAATTTTCTTTTCTTCCATTTTTTCAGTGAATATCTTTCTTTCTTTCTTTCTTTCTTTCTTTCTCTTTCTCTTTCTTTCTTTCTTTCTTTCTTTCTTTCTTTCTTTCTTTCTTTCTTTCTTTCTTTCTTTCTTTCGCTCTTACCATAACCTGACTACCCCCTCCCCCTCTAGACCCAAATTCTCTTATCCTCACCTGCCTTGCATTTCCCTCTCTCCTTTTTCTGTCATTCCACCTCATTTTTATTCCTCCCTGTTTATCTCATGCCAGTGTGTCTGTGTGTGTGCATGTGTGCCATAAAGCAGACCATGGAAAAAAGGCCAGGATGCTGAGGGATAAAAGATAATGGAAGCAATGTCTCATCTGCTCCTTCCCTCAGTCATTATATCATTCACAGAGCAAGCAGCAGTGTATAGTACAGCCGCATAATGTCATAGTGTCATGCGCACAAGAACACACACGTGAAAAACACATAAACCAAATCACACTTTTTAATGGTTTTCAACTAATCGTGTGTCTCCTAGCTTGCTAATTACTTCTAATTTATTACACACCAAACAAACGTGTTACAAAGGTTGTGTCCTTGTCTGGCGCTGCGGCTTTAAACTTTGCCCATGGCTTTTTTGCACTTCCGCTAGCGTTAAGCAAACTTCAGCTGCATGAGGTTGGATTGTTATTCACACAAACATCGCATTAACCATCAGTCCTCTAGGGCGAAGTGTGAAACATTTTCGCACATTTGAAGTTTCAGGCAAAAAAAAGGTAAATCCTAATTAGCTTGCAAATCACTGGCAAGGATTTTAACACTACGCTACGTTGTTTTGAAACCACGCTTGTTTGTGTCAGTCATTATCTCATAACGAGTGAATCGCAATAATTTATTTAAAAAGCCAATCGTCATTAGCATTTCAAACAGAATGACTAATGGATTTACCTGTCACGGATGCCACAGATGTCAAACTGGAGCTTGCTGTAGTTTCCGAGCAGGCCTTGCTGCACCAGGTAGAAGTTGATTGGCTTGTTGTTGATGACAACAGAGCGCATGCAGCCTTGATAGGCCATCGTGGGATTCCGACAACCCTGATTGCTCAACACTGATGGGCATCCTGTTAAAAATATTCAAAAATAGACATACAAGTAATAATAATAGATTTTTAGGACTACATATTTAGAATTCTAAAAAAAAAATCTTGAGTTTATTTATTATTTTTTTTATTTTTACAGTAAATTTACAATTTTCACAGCTTGAGCTGTTGCATTACCGTGAAATTACAGTAAAATTACTGTTTAATTAGAGTTATAAAATGTAAAACAGAGATAAAAGTGTTGAATTATAAGAAATTGCTGGAATTAATGCTGCCAAAACTTAACTGTAAAATTACAGCAACAGCCATTAAACAGAAAACTCTACTTAAACCGTAAAATTACACTAAATCAATGGAACTATTGCGCCTAGGATTTTACTGTGAGGTTACAGCAGAGTCATTGAACGAACAAAAAAAACTGTATTTTAAACTTTAAAATTACAGTAAATCACTGGAACAATTGTGGCTAGTATTTTCCTGTAAAATTACAGCAGTCGTTGAATGAACAAAAAATGTTTTAAACTGTAAAATTACAGTAAATAGCTTTCAACCATTGCTGCCAGTACTTTCCTGTAAAATTACAGTACGGTGATAAAACAGAAAATTTTATCTAAACTGTAATATTCCAATAAATCACTGGAACCATTGCTGCCAGGATTTATTGTAAAATTACAGCAGAGCCATTAACCAGAAAATAGTATTTATACAGTAAAAATAAACAGTAAATCACTGGACCTGTTGCTGCCAGTATTTTATTGTAAAATTACAGCACAGTCGTAAAACAGAAACCAGTAGTTAAACTGTAACAAAATAGTATTTTTTCACTGTAAAATTAATTAACAAAGCCAATCAGCAAAAATCAATTTTAAACAGTAAAATTACAGTAAGTTGCTGGAACCATTACTGACAGTATTTTACTGTAAAAATTACAACAAAAATTAGACAGATAACTGTATTTTAAACTGTAAAACTACATTAAATTGCTGGAACCACAGCAGACAGTATTTTAAGTATTTCAGTAATTTTTATCTGTAAAAATTTTCAAAGCCATTAAACAGATAACTGTATTTTAAATTGTAAAATTACAGTATAATGCTGGAACCATTGCTGACAGTATTTTACTGTAAAAATTACTACAGCAGAATGAACCGTCAACTTATCCAGCCTATGTTTTACACAGCGGCTGCCCTTCCAGCTGCAACCCATCATTGGAAAACACCCATACACTCTCATTTACACACATGCACTACAAACAATTTAACGTATCCAATTCACCCATATCGCATGTCTTTGGACTTTGGAGGGAACCGGAGCACCCGGAGGAAACTCACGCCAACACAGGGAGAACATGCAAACTCTACACAGAAATGCCAGTTGACCTAGCCGAAGCTTGAACCAGCGACCTTCTTGCTGTGAGGACACAGCACCACCCACTGTGCCATCATAGCTTTATTTTAAACTGTAAAATTACAGTAAATCGCTGCAACCATTGCTGCCAGTATTTTACTGTAAAATTACAGCAAAGCCATTAAAGCGATAACTGTATTTTAACCTGTAATATTACAATAAATCACTGGAACCATTGCTGCTAGTACTTTCTTGTAAAATTACAGCACAGCCATAAAACAGAAAACAGTACTTAGACTGTAAAGTTTCGATAAATCGATAGACTCATCACTGCCAGAATTTTACTGTAAATTTACAGCACAGCCAATCAAACAGCACTGAAAATGTACAATTATAGTAAATTATTGCTGCCAGTACTTTACTGCAAAATTACTGCACAACTGTAAAACGGAAAAAAGTATCAAAACTAGTAGACTAGTAAATATGACCAGCATTTAACTGTCTTTAATTAACAGTATTTAAAGGTTACAGATTTTTATCTGCAGCAAATTTAAAGTATTTTTTTTTGTTAAAATGATACTAATGGACCTTATAATCTTCAATAACTCCTAAAGAACAGAGAAAGTGGACATGATCACAGCCCACGCGAATCCATTTCCCATCAATTATGCTTTCAAAAAAAACAACAAAAAAAAAAAACCTTTACCTCCAATTAGCAGGCTCTTCCCCGGCAGCGCAACCTCCTTCATCTGCATGGTGGACGGAGGCTCGTCGTCTACCGCCAGCGACACCTGGTAACCTGCTATGCTAATGGACAGCGTGTGCCATTGACCGTCACTCAGAGCCTGACCTGCCAGAGGAAAACACAGAGCGAGTGTTACGCCTCAAACGCTGTGCATTAATCAGGCCCAGTGACTGACAGATCTGGGCTTTGTGCGCTGGAGCTCAACGAGTTAATCTGCATATGTCAAACTGGCAGAGAATCCACTCTTTTCCCCTGGAGAGAGACGTGCAGAGACTTCATCCCAAATTCAGCCGGTGTACAGGTGGGCCTGCCAGAGAGGGTTCTTTGAGTAAAATTGTGCACAAGTGGGATTGGATTTCATTCAAGCTGTTGTTTGTTTGTTTGTGACTTGCTCAGAGTGACTAGCTTTCAGTAAAAAAGAAGACATGTTATAGTAAAAATAATAATAATATTGGGCTCTATGTTAACGATATAGGCGCAAAGTCTAAAGTTCGTGGCATAAAAGCATTAAGAGTGTGTCCGAATCTACTTTTGCTATCCTAAGGAGGGAAAATTAGGATTTGCGCCCCGAAGCATTGTCTAACAGGGTTGTGCTTATTTTCTTAATGAGTTATGGGTGTGTTTTAAATGTAACATGCATTAAACCAATCAGTCTCATCTCTAATTCCCTTTAAGAGTCTGTTGTGTCATGCCATGGCGTATTTGCTATTTATATAGCGACTTTAAGTGGAAAATTGAATGTCTTACTCGCGAGAAAACAGTTAAACAGACCATCTGCATAAGGATAAAGAACAAGCCTCCTCCTTTCGACCCCTTTAATTTCTCTTTACTTTATTTTTACTCTTTACACCTTTACTTTCGTGGATTAGGAAAGGGTGTTGTATACTCCACTGAAGACATCCATTACCCTACATATTTAATTTTGTTTGTTAAGGGCAAAGATCTGTTTCAAAACTATTTATAAATTCAGTCTTAATTTCCAGCAAACGAATAAATGAACAATAAAAACAAAGTGTGGTCAACTGAGTTATATCACTCATGTCCTATTTTTTTACCCCATATAGTGATGCAATAGTCTCCAAACCCCGCAGGTGGACAAATCCAAACTTGTTTTTATTGAAACAAATATAAATATGCATTTAATAAATCTAATGCTAATTATAATAACCATATAAAATTGCAAATTGTCAGTAACTGAAAAAAGCTATTAAGGTTGCACTGATCTGAAAATAACAACAAATCGCGCCAAACACATCTTGCACCTTATTGCACCGGGATAGGTGTTGCATTTAAAATAATTATATTGGTATTAATACTACACAAAATACTACAACTAGTAATAAATGAATGATTTAAATTACAGCAATATTTTGTTTTGTTATAAATACACAATATTGATTGTACACAATAATACACAGTATTGATTCCATAACAATAAAACTAGTGCTCATAATAATAAAAAGACAAACAATTAACCATCCACAAAAATAATAATAATAATAATAATAATAATAATAATAATAATAATAATAAACTGTTGATGTTGTAATTAAAGTTACTCTTAATATTGTTACAAATAAGAACAACAACAACAACAATAATAATAATAATTTATTTTTTATTTGTGGTAGTATTAGTAGCTGTTTTAGTATCGTTATTCTAATATAAATTTATTATTACTAGTAAAAGTAATAATAAACTAATGATTGCAGTACAACATATATTTGCATCATGTCGTATTCTGTAATATTTTCATTTCCCTAACATGCTGATACTAATAAAAATAAATCAAGATTTTGATTTATTTATTTATTTATTTGCAATATTTTCATTTGCATAACATGCTGATACTATTAAAAAAATAAATGAAGATTTTTATTTATTTATTTATTTATTTGCTTGTTTATAATAATAATAATAATAATAATAATAATAATAATTATTATTATTATTAATAGCAGTGTAAAGTTATGAATATATAAATTACATCTTAATACAATCTTTAAAATTTTAACTATTGTTACTAACAATAACATAAAATCACTAAAAGACACACAATTAACTCTCCATGATAATATTTCATATAACATATTGTTTCAACTACAAATGGAAAATTGTTCTTAAAAAACACCGTGGGATTTGATCCAATGCCGAAAAGCTCAAACCATCCCCCCCTGAGAGAAACATGCAGAGACTCAGTTTGCCGCCTGCGACTGGCATCCTGCCACCTCAGCTTCAGCAGACATACAGGTGTGCCAGCCAGAGAGCGTTTTACAACTACAAAATCCTGTTTGAATTTGACGAAAACGCTTTTGGGGCACATGTGCGCATACGTGGGGGGGATTAGATTTTTGCTCACGCTGTTGTTTTTTGGAGATATAGATTGCAAAGACAAGAGTGAGACCTTGTATATTTATCCCTCAGAGGAACCCTCCTTTCACATCTGTTGTTTCTAATATGAGATAATTTTAATTAGATGAAAGGGGCGTTTGTTATCAACAGTGATTTTCTGTGACGGAAACCCCCCAGTGGCTATGTTATATGATTGTCCCCTGGTTTCACAGAGTAGGTTTGAGTCTATTGTATCAGACTGAATAATAAATCTGAGCTGTTTCAATTGAAATAAAGTTGCACTCACTGATCTTATTTTTTATGGGAATGTTATACCCATTTGTATAGCCCTTTTATGAACATTATCTAAATGTACTTTAACTTCAATCTAATTTAGGTTTAGGACAGCTTAGACAGAGTATAGTTTAGGCCCAGTTTGCAAAACCAAGCTAATATGCTAGAATAAGTTTAACAACTGTATTCATCACACCAGGGGCAATTACATTAACGCAGTGACATCACGACATCATGCTTCATAATGACTTCAGAAATATAAAAATACTGTTAAAAATATAATATAATATAATATAATATAATATAATATAATATAATATAATATAATATAATATAATATAATATAATATAATATAATATAAATACAGTTTTACTGTAGAGTTAGCAGCAGTTAATTATTGCTATTGTTACTATTGTTGTTATAAAATAAAAAAAATAATGGATTGAGTTATTATTATTACTGTTACTATTATTATTATTATTAATATTATTATTATTAAAACAACAAAACTATGATAATAGTAGTAGTAATAATAATAATATTATTATTATAATTAATAATAATAATAATAATAATAATAATAATAATATGCTGTTAAAAATTAAACAATTAAATTAATCACACAACTAACTCTCCATAATAATAATAATAATAATAATAATAATTATTATTATTATTATTACTATTATTATTATTATTATTATTATTATTATAAGAACAATAATAAGAAAATTAATAATAATATTAATAATATAATGTACAATAATATTATTATTAATAATATTATTAATAAATTAATAATAATAATTATTAATATTATTATAAGAGACAATAAGAAAAATAGAAATACCATATATAATAATATTAATAATAAATTAATAATAATAATAATAATTATTATTATTATTATTATTAATATTATTATTATCATTATTTTTATTATGATTATTATGATTATTATTATTATTATTGTTACTATTAGAATAATAGTATTTAAAATACAACATTGTTTATTTTTATTACTTAATTAGAGGAAAGTTTTTTTACCCAAAAATTTGTAGATTCAAACCACACAAGTCAAGCTCCACAAACACACACAGGCACACTAGTAAAAGTCTCACCAATGACTATATCAGAGCTCTGCAGTGCTGATCTGTGGTGCGAGAGTCTCAGCTGCCCATGAACGAGAAGCAAAAGCAGTTTCTCAGAATCTTTCCCCAGGCCAACGGACAGTAACATGCCTTCCCGATTCCACGTCCTGAACTGGAGGCTCACTGACAGCGTTTCTGCAGCCGAGTCCAGAGGAAGAGCCAGAAAACTGCTGCTGGAGCTCAAAAAGGTGGAGGAGATCAGAACCGGCTCCGAGCACGAGAAGCTCACGTTACCCTGAAACATAAGGTTATATGCTTTACGTCACACAAACAAGCAGGAAAAAACGGCCTTCAACAGTATATAATAAAGCAATAACCCACAAGAAGCAGTGGTTTATAGTGAATTTAAAACAGAGAAATTATTACATAAAACACCTTTAGCTGTGATAAATTTACTGTAAACTGTAGCTTAATAGGGTTTATTGCTTTTATGAAATAGTTGTAAAACATTATTCTTCCACTAAACAACGTAGTTCCTCATCAATAGCTGTGGTTGCAACACAGACATCAACCAATCAGAGTCAAGGACCAAAACTACCCATTTCATAATAAAGCTTTTGAACTTGAATTAGTATTTTGAAATAATTGCATAGGTTTTGTTTCCATTTTTGAAGAAAGCGTCACCAGAAGCTAATTTAAGGCAATATTTATTGATTTATCCTCAACTTAGACAGTGTTTTTGCAATTTTAACACAGATTTTCAAATATTAATTACGAGAGAGAGAGAAGATTGTATTCATTATATATATATATATACAACTTTGGGGACACGAGTAAGAAAAGTGCTTAACATTTCTTAGTTTCTCTCGATTTACTCAATATTTAGGCATGGGTTAAAGGTAATATTTTAATATTTTATTCTCTAAAGTAGGGATTTTCAACTGGTGAGCCTTGGTCCACTAGTGGGCTTCAGCAATCCTGCAGGTGGGCCGCTATACGCAACTATTGTACTATAATTATTTAATTTCATTATTAAATATGCTATAACGGATGTCCGCCCATACAGGAGAATCTAGCGGTGATGTTTTAATGAACAGCTGTACACTACTGTCAGCGACTTATCCTAAAAACCCAAATATCCTAAAAACCCAACAGCCTTCAGATCAATGTTTCAACAGACTTAGAGAGTTTTTAATGTATTTTACAATTTTTGGTTTATTCATCTATTGATCGTCTCCATTAAAAATAGAGTCAGTAATAGTAATTCCGTTATATATATATATATATATATATATATATATATATATATATATATATATATATATATATATATATATATATATATATATATATATGCTGTAGAAAAAGAAGATAATAATAGTATAAGCAAAGTAAATGTTTTGATAATAACTAAAGGTTTAAAATAAGCATTTTCTCTAGACAATCAAAAAAATGTCAGAGGTGGGCCTTCAAAAATGTTCGGAGAAGGATGTGGGTCCCGAAGTGAAATAGGTTGAGAAACCCTGCTCTAAGAAACTGATAACATCACGAGTCAGAGCTTCAACGTCCAAATAATAGCAAAAGCAAACAACAAATGCTACTAGCAAGTGGCTCACAATAGTGTGCTGTAATACTACTGAAAAATCACAGATGGAAATGTGTATCCATTGTGTTCACGTCTTTCTCATCACCTCACACATGAACTCCACTCTTTAAAGACATCATTTTAAGTTAAAAGCCTTTCAACATTTACATGCGGCGCAGCACATTAATATTAGATCCAAAGGTGTGGACCAATCATAACAACTCGGATGCGGGGCAAGCATTGTGAGCTTCTGTTTACAGTAGAAAGTTTACATGAATACTGTTATTTAACCTAGAGGAGGTTAATTGACTCCATTTATGTCATGTATGTTTCTGTCCCTTGGTCTTGTTAAAATCCAACCCGCTCTTTAAGATCTCAAAACTTCTGGTAGAACCCAGAATAGCAAAGTCTACTGAAGGAGGTCGAGCCTTCTCATTTATGGCTCCTAAACTTTGGAATAGCCTTTCTGATAATGTCTGAGGCTAAGACACACTCTCTCAGTTGAAAACTAGATTAAAAGACTTATCTTTTTACTACAGAGTAGACACATTGCATCGAATAACAGTATGATGCATGACTGTGCTCCATGCAGGTAAGTGGGCATCACAACCAACTGTAGGACACACTCCTCCTGTCTTAATGCACCAAATACTCATATGGTTTACATATTTGTTTCTATAGCTACTATTTTCATTTATATCACTTCATTTCTTGATTGATTTTTAACATCTCTTGTTATGAACAGCAGCCATGCAAATTACCACCTGGAGATACTTATCCTGAGCTCTCCAGATGTGCCATCAAAAATGACATTATAATGAAAGTCAATAGGCCAAAAACAGCCACAAACATAACAAATCGGTAGTCAATTTGTAGATTTTATTGTTGAGTTTTATTTATTATTTTTAAATCATTCTCCCAAAATAAGCATCAATATAAGATTTGTCACCAAAAATCACTCCATTTGCGGAAACACAGAGAAAGCTGTGGCCAAATTAAGACTCAAAATCACCCCAGAGTGGATAAAAAAATCCCCAACAGCACATAGAGTAAGTGTTAAAAAAAAAAAAACACTCCCGAGTGCTGCATTCCTCATTTTCAGATGATTTCTAAATAACAAAAATAACTTAATTCAATAGTTTCTTCTCCTCAGTGTCAGTATAGGGGACACGCTCACAAAGGTGCTATTTATGTGTGTCGGGTTAAGCCCCGGTCAGATCACATGAATTTGTCACTATTTTGGCAGAAAACAGATTTCCTTGATGTAGGGTGTTAGGGGGATTCACTAATGACAAATGGGTATCGTGACACAAGATTCTTCTCATGTAATGTGGCATACTGTAGTTCACGACAACCAATACCATGCCTACGACACCTCACGACACCATCACAGAAAGTCTAGCTTGTTTAATCTGTTTCTCGTTCTTCACAGTAGAGATCTGCACAGGACTACATTTTGAATTCCGCTCCCGCCTGGTTTTAGTTCGAACCAGACCGCTCCGGCTTATATTCAGCATTTGTTGTCCTGCAGCCTGACCCACCCCGTTTTCTACCCGCCACGCCCGATCGCGCTTACGGGATTACCTCCAGGATTATCCCCCAGAGTCCTATAACAAGCTTTCTGTATAAACACACACACAGTAAGTGAAACACAGACAGCATCACGCTCTCTTATTCACACACATACACACTCACATAGACAGCAGCAAGCTCTCGCTCTCATTCACACACACACACACACACACACACACACACAAACACGACAACAATCGAGCTAAACACAGTATCACGCTCTCTCATTCACACACATACATATGCGTGCTCGCTCGCTCGGGAGTCGAGAGCGATATTGTTAGACCGCCCGCTCCCGTTCAAATTACACCAGTTACCAACTGCTCCCGCACTTTATTTGGATATTTATTCCCGCACCGCAAGAAATCTGGTTGGGTTCCGCGCTTTCGTAGTACAGCTGTGGGAAAGCAAACCTCTACCTCACAGTAAGTTCGATCAAGTGGGTGATACTGTGCAATGAGAGCACATCACTTCTCGGTTTTAACAGTGGATGCTGCCGTTAATGCAGGTATTCAAAAAAATAGGCTGCATATTTATGAGTGGGTCACTGGTGGATAAGATCAATCCTTGGTTATAACTAGCAATAAAAAATTGCTGTAAATAGCAAATTTATCTGACAGACTGACACAAATATGCAGACATCTCCATTCTCACAACAAGTTTCTGAGTTCTCTCATCTTTCCAACAAAGTTTGTTCTTCCCAGGTATTCTGGTAACATGTTCAGTGCAGCGAATACATTGCAAAAGCATTTTTTGCTTATTCAAATTTGTCATTAACATTGAATACGAGCTTCTCTGAAACTTTAAATATTTCACTTTAATTTTATTTAGTCTAGATTATTATTTTATTTAACAAACCAACACAATCTCACGGCAATTCGTGTTTTGGCTCATATAGCGGACTTGTTTCGCATCACCTCAAATGTTATTCGTTATTCTTGTTTATAGATAACTGACCAATACATTAAAATTAGGAGGAAAATTATAGCAAGTCCTTAGGTGGATAGGATTTAATGAATGCTTCACTGTGATTGTGTCACAACTCTCAGTTATATATTTGCTACTTTTAAATATGTCATTATTTTAAAGATTAAGCCTTAAGCATCTGATTTTTTCTTGATGCTGCTTATTTGCTTTCGTTTTCTCGTTTCACTCGCGGCAAGTTCAGGCGAAAGTGTTTATTAAGAGACCCACAGCGATAAAATATACATTTAGATAAAAAAAAAAAAAAAATCTTAATATTAAAAAGGAATCATAAGTTTGATGCCATCCATGTTGCAACGAATGTCCTTAAATAATGTAGTTAGTTGTTGGCAAGCATCAGTGTTTATTGAGATTGAAATAAGATTAAAAAAAGTGAAGTTGAAATAATAAATAGCATTCTAGTAACACTTGTGACTGCTTTGAGAAATAACGCGTATCGTAGACTTCACGGGATGACTGATCGTTGTTGTGATTGGGATTGATACAAACAACTGAAGGTAAGATCCAAATGCAGGTTTATTCGAAGGTCAGGCAAGCAATGGTCAAAACAGGTATGAACAGGCATATGCGGACAAATCCTGAGTCGAAGTCAGTAAACAGGCAAAAGGTCGAAAGGCAGGCGGCTACACAGGATAATTAGAAAACAAAGCTAGGTACAGACACGGAGAAACAAGATCGGGAGAAACGCGTAGAAATGTCACCAAACAGTAGACAAGACTCGGCAAAGTGAATGAGTGTGTGTGCTGCTTAAATACTGTGTGAAATCTCAGTCTGTGACAGGTTACAGCTGGTGATGTAATCAGGAAGATGAGTGACCAGGCGTGCGTGATTGGAAGAAGTGCATGTATGAAAATGTAGTCCTGGGGAATGCGGAAGTGAAGTTCATGATGAAAGAGGAAACCAGCGATCTCCAGAGAATGATCGCTGGTTATCGTAACAATCGTGAAGTCATGTGTAGTCTAGCACATTTGTACCTCACGGCAAGTCAAGATTTTATCAATAACAAAAAAAAAAAAAAAAAAAAATCACCTAATCTGACATAGTGACTTTCGTAACCAACAATAAAAATTGTGTGATCTGACCAAAAGCAATCTCACGGTAATTCATAACTTTTTTATTTTGTGGCTAATTCGTAGGAATTTGTATGATCTAATTCATACAATTTAGTACAATTTGCTCATTCCCCAATGACAGTTGGGGTTAGGGGTGGGGTTTGGTGCCATGCCTCCTTTTTAAAATCGTACATTTTTCGAACGAATCAGCCACTAAACTGACAAAACATAAAATACATACGTTTCCCTGTTAGATCAGGCTGGATCTGACCGGGGCTTGACTTAATAAACTTCAAATGTGCATGTGCTTTATTTAAAGTTTAAGTCTCACACGGGTGAATGTGTGCAATATACAATAATACAATATACACTGAGGAGAAGAAACTGTTGACTATTTTTGTTTTATGTGGGCACAAATGTATTCTTGTCGCTTCATTATTCCAATTGAACCACTGAAGGGAAATGGCATGCTTTAAAAATGATTTTGAAATTACTTTTCTGGACACTATGTGTATATGGAGGATGAGAAAGCTCTCGGAGTTTACCTAAAAATGTCTCAATATTGTGTTCTGAAGGTGTATTTTGGT
>NC_133197.1:13222500-13237500 GCF_049306965.1 Danio rerio
TCATTTATGAGGCGTACTGTAATCCAAGGCTCTAGCAGCTCTCAGAGACTGATTGCCCACCTTGTAAAAGATATTTTAATGACACCGCTCTCAGCGCCGTGGGAATAATGTGGACAAAACCACAATTCATTCCCTTAAAAAGCTCCCTCGTGTTGTCTTAGTATACTGGCGACGGCTCAAAAAACCCTTCGAAATGGCTCTATTTCGCTGCCCGGTTCCACAGAGAACCACGCCAGAGTTAAAAATGCAGGTAAAAACTAATGAGAACGAAAATAGAAATCAATCTCCTTATAAACACGGTTTGCACTCCCAACTGCAAAAATTCATCATAATCCACAAACTGTGCAGCAGAACGTTTTGGCATCTCTCCACAGAAATAAAAAAAATCACTAAACACTGGGGTCAAGAAGCATTTATTATAAATAGGATAGGATAGGACCGCTCATTCATCAAATCCTGTGGTCATTTTTCTTATTTTCAAATATCCGATCATAACAACAATAACAAATGTGTGAGATTATCAATAATAAATGTACGAGATGAACATCCTCACCACACTGTAGATCTGTGGTTTGCGGCGTTTGGCCAGGTCGATGATGTTGACGCCGTTGTAGTAGAGGTTCTCCATGCAGCCATGGAAGTTTTTGCGCAGGAACGTGCCTGGTTTTCCAGGAAGAGGGATGCCGCCGAAGCTGAGCTTTGTGAAATGAATGGACAAACAACAGCATTGGAGAGGTTTTACAACATGGACTGGGGTCAATTATTAGTTGAGGGATTTGGTGCTTGAAGCACTCTTAACCAATCAATGCACTTGATTGTGGTCAACATGCTGCCAATCTTTAAACCAACATGTTAGCAGGTGGACAAATTATTAGGGTTTTAGTTTAGGTCACAATTCACAGTATTACCACAACTATTATTATTGTACAGTGTCACAAAAAAAATAATAATAATAATTCATCTAGACTTCACCATGCTAGAGAAGTGGGTGAAGTCTAGATGGGATACAGCTGAAGATATTCGCGTCAATATAGCATATTTTTTGTGAGGGTTGGATTTAGGTAGAGGTATAGACAAATAAAATACAATTAAGGTGTAATTCAATTATTAATATAAATACATCTTGTAAACTTCCAATCGAGACTGTATGCCATTTAGCAACAACTGCAGTGCCCATTAGCCATCATGTAACAAATAATACGACTGTTATTAAGCTGTTTAAAAGACAAAATGTATGTTTTATCACATTTGAGAATCAGAGTGTCGGAAATGTCACAATATAATTAGAATATTTGTCAAAATTTACAAAAAGAAACAAAAAACAATATATACATAGATCACCGGTGCTTGTGGGTCACATGATGAACTTAGAACTTTAGGGGTCACAAAGAAAAAAAAAAAATGCAGGAGGGTCAACTGGAGTATTTAAAATTCATGTGTGAAAGGGTTAACTAACACTACTAGCTTAATAAACTACTATTTAGCTTATATAGGTTTAGGATTAGGATTTATACCTACTAATGAACAGTTGATGGCTAAATAATCGGCAGGTAATAAGTCAGTAGCATGAACTGTGACCTAAAGTAAAGTGTCACCGACATATTTTATACAGACCTATAGGAAATATGCAGAACTTTATGAACTTTGAGTAAAAAAAGTAATGTATGCGAGTAAGTACTTGCTCTTGTACTGCTTCATCTTATTTAAAAAAAAAAATAATAAAAAAAAATAAATATATATATATATATATATATATATATATATATATATATATATATATATAATGATGATAATTAATATCAAATTAGTTTGCTGTCAATCAATTTAGCCAATGCATTATTACATTTATTATCTCTAAAATATGTAATACATTCTATTTACTAAAAATGTATTCTTGGTAGCCATTTTATAGGTAAAGGGATGAAGAATTATTGAGACTACATCTTCAGATTTAAAATCAAGCTAGTTTTTTCTTGATATGTCTAAATGTCTACATGTTTTAGATCAATCAATCAATCAATCAAATAAAATGAAAAATCTATATATACAAAAAACTGTTAAAAAACACTAACATTTATTTCCATTATTGCAAACAAGCAAACAAACAAAAGAGTTTGCAAAGTGAATAAAAATGTAATTACATTTTTCTATTGAAAAGTTGTAAATGATTAAACTATTTACCAAGGCTTTGTTTCAAGTAAATATTAATAAAATATGCACAATTTATTATAAACTAAGTGTAGCATTTCACTGGCCGAAAAAAAAATCTTTAATCCATCACAAGTTTTAGTCATATTTTATATTTAAAAGACATAATTATCTTCTAAAAACATTCATTTTAAATGTCCTTAATAAAACTCAATAATAAAAAACAAAAGAACACAATTTCATATGCAAACCAAACAAACTAGAACAAGACAAGTAATTAAGAACATTCTCACCTCATAATCGACCTCCAGAGAATCGTCCAGTCCACCCGTCCTGACGTGTTTGGTCAGTCTGTCCACAGTGAAGTTGATCTGTTTGTTAAATCGCTCAATCAGGACGGAGTGCCAGTGCTGGTCATCCAGAAGACCACCCAAAAACACTGACACATGGCCGCTGCTTGGGTGCGTCTTAGCATCGTCTTCAGACAAAAACACAATCAGAGAAAAGAATTCAGTTTGAGCATTTCCATCACCAGAATTCCTCTTAGAACAGCTTTACTGCAGTTCCTGTTCGTCTGCGTGTTCATATTTTGAATTGGTCAGTGTTTATGTTTTGGCCAGTAATATATTACTTTAAAATCCTCACACAATTATCCCCTCATTCATTCATCCATTACCTTAGTAAATCTATTTATAAAACAAGTACCCAATCCAAGTACCCATTTGTATGCTTATTTAATCACTTACCTATTTCTAATCTAATAATATATACATATGCTTACTCACTTCTTCACACTCTACCTTCACTCATCCATTCACTCACTCCATCACCATCCACTTACTTACCAAAGGGCTATTCATCAATCCATCTATACAGTAACCGTTCAGCTTATTCAAAAACTTACGTAAGCATCAATCATCCATTTTCTCACTCCATTACCTCACTCATTCATCTATCTCTCACTCAATCTAAAAATCTATTCATATACTCATCTATTCACTCACTCACTAATTCATTCATTCATTCAACCTTAAACTTATTTATCCATACATCCATCACTCACTCACAGACTCATTCATTCATACATCCACTCATTCAGCCTTTAACCTTTCATCCATTTATCTAATCACTCATTCACTTACTCATTCTCTTATTCATCAATTTACTTACTCAACCTTTAACTTATGCCTCAATCCATCATTCACTCACTTACCCAGTCATCTCTAATCCATCCACTCATTCACTCAACCTTCAGCTTATTCTTCTTCGATCAACCACTCACCCACTCACTTAAACTTTAACTTATACATCAATCCATTATTCACTCAATGACCCACGTATCTCACACCCACTCACTCACCTACCTCTCAACTTATTCATCCATCCATCACTCACCCACTCACCTCTCAACTTATTCATCCATCCATCACTCACCCAACTTTAACTTATTCATCTATCATCACTCACCCTCTCACTCAACCTTTAACTTATTCATCCATCCCCACTCATCCACTCACTCAACCTTCAATTTATTCATCCATCCATCACTCATCCACTCACTCAACTTTAACTCATTCATCCATCCATTACTCACTCACTCACTCAACTTTAACTTATTCATCCATCCATCACTCATCCACTCACTCAACCTTCAACTTATTCATCCATCCATCACACACCCACTTACTCGCTCATACATCCACCCATTCTCACTCTCTTAAACTCATCCAATCCCTTACTTGTTCATGCACTCATCCATCCACCCATCCAGAAATTGAATATCCATCCATCCATCCCTCCATAAATCCTAACTCTCTTTAACTTATCCACCCAATCACTCACTCATTCATACACTCATCCATTCATCAATAATTAATGCATCCATCCTTCCATACAGATAATGTATACCATCCATTCCTCCCTACATCCTCACTCTCCAACTCATCCATCCAATCACTCACCGGTTCATACACTTATCCATTCATCAAGTAATGCATTCATACTTCCATACAGATAATGTATATCCATCCATCCCTCCATACATCCTCACTCTCTTTAACTCATCCATCCAATCATTCACTCGTTCATACACTCATCCATCCACCCATACAGATAATGTATATCCATCCTTCAGTAACTCCTCCATCACTCACATCTATCCATACACTTCCACTATCCGCATTTTTTTTCTAGTATAATTTTTTGTTTGTGCTGGCCAAAAATTAATCGCAATTAATCCCATACAATATAAAAGTTTGTTTCGACATAATATATTTGTGTGCTCTTTGTATATGTATTATGTATATATGGATACACACAGGGATGCATATATTTGAGAAAACCTTCATTTATATTTATATGTAATAATATATATATATATATATATATATATATATATATATATATATATATATATATATATATATATATATATATATATAAAAAATACTAATTATATATTAATTTAAATATCTATGCAACAAAATTGTTTATTTGCGTGTGTGTTTCACATATACATAAGAAATATATAAAATACACACACAAATATTATGTCAAAACAAACGTTTATTTTGCATGTGATTAATCTTTGCCCAGCACTATTTTTAATCTTACAAACAACTCAGAAACAGGAGTACATTCAATCCTTTTTTGTTTTGTTTCAATCATGCTACCAAATGAAACAGTATCTACATTGCTGTTGGAACTTTTGATCAGTTGCTAAATTTAAAGTGTTTTTTATACTGGGCAACCTTATAAAGAATATTATCAAACAGTCTTCTTTTCAGCACGCATCTATAAAAGCAGCCATAAATAGCTTGGGAAAGGTGTGCCGTGTGCCGTCTCCTCTGTTTGATCCTTCTGAACTTCCTGGAAAGAAACCTGTCGTCGCGATGATAAAAGAACAGAGAAAACCGCACATCTCCACAAAGTGAAAGAAGCCTGTCAGGAACATGTTCAGCTCGTATTTCACCACCAAAATCAAAAGAAAGATGTAAAAAAATTATGATCCTCAAAAAAAAAAAAAAAAAAAAGGTAAGCATCCAATTTTAGACATAAGAGTGGTAATGTAAAAACAAAAAAGGTTGCAAAGAGTAGGTTAAATTTGAATTGTGTTATTATTAAACATTATTAGTTAGACAATATTGACCAGCAGTTAATACTTTATCAAACCCAAACCAAACGAACAGATTTTCCTGCAGAAGATATCCTTGTTCTGATAAAGTATCACTTTGAAAGAATGAATTAATTAATTAATGTTTATTTTAAAATATTATGGGAAAAATAAAAACAAACACATTCATGAATAAACAAACAAACAAATACATTAAACAAGTAAATAAAAAAATTAACAAAATAAAATAAAATAAAAAAAGAAAGAAAAAATACATGAACAAACAAATAAATGAAGAAATAATTTAAGTAAATAAATAGTTTCAATAAATATATTTTTTAAATAATTTTGGAAATACAAACAAATATACAAAAACAAACAAATAAGTAAATACATAAAAACAAATGCATAAACAAACAAATAATTATTTTAAAATATTTGTGAAAAAAAATAAACAAATACAAACAAAGAAACAAACAAATAAATAAATAAATACATTTGAAAAATAAAAAGAAATAAAAAAATAGGCTACATGAACAAACAAACACATAATTTAATAAATGGTTTCAATAAATAAATATTTTTTTTAAAACACATTTTGGAAAAATACAAATATAAAAAAACAAACAAACAAACAAACAAACAAACAAACAAACAAACAAACAAACAAACAAACAAAGAAAATAATACAAACACAAACAAATAAATAGCTTTTATTTCATTCCAAAATACAAAAACATTACTACAAGTTACTAAATAAAATAACTGGTTTCATTGCATTGTGACATTATTTATATATATTGATTACTATTACTTTCAGAAGTAAGAGTGATGTGGGGTGAGGGGTGGGCTTTATATGCATAGCTTGTGATTATGTATTAAACCATTTAAATATGTTGCCAAAAAATAAATAAAGAAAGATCAGTAAGACTTTATTTACCTTTACATAAAACAATAACAGTTAATAATCCTTAAAACACAAACTATAAGCCACAATTTTAAAGTGAAGAACTGAACAGATGTATTTTGTTTTCTTCTACCCATAAAGGTGACAAAAAAACCCAGCATTGGAAATTAGTTTGGAGAGCTTCTTGTGGCTTTCAGATGAAGGGCAAATGCAAATGCAACCAGAAAAAAAAAAAAAGAAAAAAAAAAAGAACATTGTCCTGATAAACAGCATCAACATAATATCATCTGGGTTATACTTAGCAATCAGCGCTCGCCGTGGCTCTTATCATAACGTACAACTTATTCCATCCGACTGCTGATGCTAATTGAAACAGGAGGCTGAGAAAAGCTCCGGGACTCTACATTAGGCCGCTCTTTTTTTGACAGCTCCATACACTTATATGTGATTACGCCACAGATTTGGCCTCTTAATCAAATCTTTGTTTCAAAACCGCCTCTCATGTGATTATGCTAAGATGCTAGGATTGTGTCTAGCGAACACTTTAGCTTGTCGTAATGATAGAGGAGCTCTGCAAATATAAAGATGTGGAATAATCTAAATGGCGCCGCTGAAAAGCAGTTGCGAAAAGCTCATAGTTTTGGAAGTGTTTTGAATTGGAGTTATTTTATATCAGATATTTTTGTATTTTGTAATGTACGGTGCTGGTCAAAAATTCGAGATTAGTAAGATTTGCCTAAACAAATACAGTATAAACTGTAAAAAAGAGCAGTTTTGTTTTTGAATGAAGTTTAAATTCTCATTTATTTTCATTATAATTTCTCCAGATGTCAGATGATCTTTCAGAAAGTCCTTATATTATGCTGATTTGATGTTCTAAAACGATTGATTATTACTGGTATTCATGTTTTATTAACTAATTCATTAATTTTCCTTTAGCTTAGTCCTTTTATTTATCAGGGGTTGCCACAGCGAAATCAACTGCCAACTTATCCAGACTATGTTTTACACAGCGGATGCCATTCCAGCTGCAACCCAGTACTGGGAAACTGTTTTTTTGAATAATTCTTGTAAATATCAATGTTGAAGCGTGTTATTCCTTCATATTTAGCATGACAGGGGGTTCAAGGTGGATGGGAGGATTGAGTGGGGGGATATTTCAAAACAAAGATAAGGAAGGTAGAATGATGGGTTTATTTATTGGAGGCTAGAATTAATCTGACTGGGCTAGCAATGATTATTATTGCAAGACCAGCCACGATGAATCAAACCATCTTCTAGAAAGTAGTTTATAAATGTCAGGGTTCTGCCACTCTGGTCTTGTAAGTTCTTGTTTTGGTGGCAGAGTCCGGACACTAGCTCTGTCTACTCCTGTCCTGTTGTGCTAGGCTCGAGTTTTCTTGGGTCGAGCACTTGTTTTGTCATTGTTTGTGTCTCTGTATGAGCGCCATTTGTGAACGCGCATGGACCGTGCATGCCCCCGCTTGATGCGTGTGCGTGAGGTCTTTGCGTGTTTGCAAGTGCACGCTCCCGTCCGGGTGTTCACGTTTGTACGTCTGCAGCGTGGTGTTTCATTCCCAGCGTCTCAGTCCAGTTGGTTTCTGTTTCGTTCGGCGCTGGGATGAAACATGCATGCTGCGTGTGTGACTACACGGTGAATGTTTTCATTTATCGTGTACTCGTGTCTTGCGTGCAGTCTTCTGTTGGTGTTGTGTTTAGCACATGGTGCGTGTTTACATGCATTGCATGCTTGTGTTGTCATGAACACGCGGTTAATAAGTTATATCATTAGCTGCGTGTTCTAGTCTTGTTTTATGTGAGCGCATGGCTTGTGTTGTCTCTTCAGTCTTTGATCTAGTCCCACCCTCCTTGTTAACCCATTATTAGTTCATCTATTTGTGTGTTAATTTTCTACAGCTTATAAACCCCTCATGTCTGCTGTCCTGTGTCAGTTCGTCATCACATGTCATCACTTGTCGTCATTTGAAGCCTTGTCCTGTCTGTCCAGCCCTGTTCCTTACCAGCCAGCCCAGAGAAGTTTGTTTGTGTGTTTTGGCAATGTTTTTCCCCTCGGCGTAGTTTATTTTGTATTGTATTTTATCTTTATTATTTAATAAATTCCCATTTCTCTGCATTTGAGTCCTCGCTCCTTTTTCCCAATTTCCCCTCACCAACCCTGACAATAAAACTTTATTTAATGTCATTAATGAACAAAAATAAATATATTTTTAATGATACTGTTCTTTTTAATAGTATTGTATCGAAATTTCCACAAAAACACTAACAGCAACAATAATAATAATAATAATAATAATAATAATAATAGTTTTGTTAATAGCAGAAAAATCCTATTTAAAACTATTTAAATTGTAAACTACATTTCATAATAAAACAGTTATTTGAAATTGTAACAATGTCACAATTTTTTATTTAGTTTGATAATGTAAAAGCAGCCATGGTGAGCTTAAACACACGCACATGCACACATTTTAATAAATGTTCTAATCTCACACTGTAGTGCAAGTTACAACACATTTATAACAAATAAATGACGTTAGTTTAAAAATGATTCACTAAATTAAATGAGATTCACTACTGAATATCATATAATCGTGAATAAAACAAAAATAAACAAAATATAAGTTCAACAAATAAAAAAGTTCAAAACAAAAAGTGTAAACAATAGAAAAGAGCAAATCCAGTGTTATGGATGTGACTTTTGCAGTAAAAACTTAAAACATTAATTCACATAAAACGTCTATGTAAATCTTATATTGAAATATCTGATTATATTTTTCAGGACAAATCATCCCAGAGTTATGATACCAGAAAAATATAAATCTGTAAACATGGTTTGTACTTTAAACGTGGGAAATAAACATGCGTTATGGATGTGACGAAAGAAGTATGCAAGTTTGCAGTATACAACATGTCTTGTGAAAATTCTGTGAATTAAACTGCACAATCCACAAGAAATCATGCTAATCAAAAAGACAAGTGTTGGCTCACTATAGAACAACCATGACGGATTTAATTTAATATTTTTGCATTCATGAGGAAAATATTCATTATGGATGTTACATCTCTCCGTTATGGATGTAACAGATGTGAAATTGACACTTGTGTGACTTTGGTAAATTAAATTTTTAGTTTGAAAACATTGACAGATATATTTTTAGATTTTTCTAAAGTACTGTGAAATACTTGCTTACGCCAAAAACTAAGAAACCGTTTCCTTTTGTTTTGTTTTTTTATGGCGAGGTTGACATTTGCATCGGATTCCCTTAAAAATAGATTTATTGCCCCTTGTGGCAACACTGAGATTGCAACACATTTTGTTACAGAAAATTCCAATGAAATCTCATGGCAATTCATAACTTTTTGATTTAGTGGTTAATTCGAATGAATTGGTATGATCTCATTTGTACAATTTAGTATGATTTGCTCAACACCCAGTGGTTGGGTTCAGGAGTGGGTTTGGGTGCAACGCCTACTTTTTAAAATCATGCATTTTTGTACGAGTGAACTCTAATTTGTACAAATTAGCCATTGAACTGACAAAATGTAAAACACTTACGTTTTCTCGTAAGAAAATTTTTTTTTTTTCCAAAGCAACTGCATTTCCATGCTTGCACAGGGCATGTTTTTAGGTCAGGCTGTTGGTTTCTGAGTTTAAAAGGCTATAGAGGGCTCTTACTCACCCAGATTGATATGCAGGGCAAGCCGGCCCTTGTGCAGCTCTAGCGTTATGTAATCACCCCTTTGTCCCTCTCCGTGCACAAGGACCCCGTCAGCTCGTTGGCTCTTAAACCGCAATGAAATGACGTCTTTCACCGTGCTGGTGGATTTCTGGTTAAACCGATACAGTAGAGAGCTCCTTCCATTGAAGTCCGCCACATCAGACTCTGAAGAGAGAGAGAGAGAGAGAGAGAGAGAGAGAGAAAAGGGTTATAAATTCAATCCAAGATTCATAGATGTTAAGAAACGAAATATCAGGCACAAATTGTCAGTAAAAGTGTTTTTATATAATTTTCTAAAATAAAAGGTTACTATAAAAAGTCCAAAACAACATAGCAGAACAAAATCCAATCAAAAGCAAATAAAAGTAAAACAGCTAAATAATTAAAAAGCAAAAAAAAATTAAATAAAAAAGAAACAGAGCTCAAATTAAGCAAAACAAATTAATACAACAAAACAGCAAATCATCGTTTATAAACAACGAATAATGCAAAAGCACATCAATAACAAATAAAAGCAAATAAGCATTAAAACAAATAGCAATGAAAAAACAGAGGTAACAAAGAAAAAACAGCATAGCAAAATAAAATCAAAAACTAAAACAAAGCAAATAAAAGTAAAATGGCAAAGTAAAATAAAAAAGCAAAACAAAAATACAAAGAAAAACTAACCTACAAAAAAATTGTAAATAAAACAGAACTACATAGAAGCTAAACAATACAGTCTTTCATTAAAAAAAATAATGCAAAGCACATCCATAACGAATAAAATCAAAAATAAAAAACAAAAAAACAAAACAGCATAGCAAAATATAATCAAAGCAAAGTAAAACAAAAAGCAAACCAAAAAATATAAATACAAACTAAGCACATAATAATAAAAAACAGCAAACATGAACACTAAACAAAACTATATTTTCTAAACAACAAATAATGCAAAACACATCAATAACAAAAAAGCAAAAACAAAAAGAAAAGACAAAAATTGCAAAAAAAAAAAAACTAATTCAAGACAGCATTACAAAATAAAAAATAAAATAAAAATAAAAAAGCTAAAAACCAAATAAAAATAAATAAAAATGGCAAAGTAAAACAAAAGCAAAGTGAACCAAAAATACAAAGTAAACTAAACACAATATAATAAAACTAAACATAAAAATATAAAAGTTGAACAAAATAACATTTCACACATAATAATGCAAAACACATCAATAACAAGTTAAATAAAAAAGCAACAAAACAATATAACAAAAACAAAGAGCAAACAATAAAACACAGTAAAAACAAAAAAGGCAAAACAAAAACAGCAAGGCAAAAAAAAAATTGGCTAAACAAAAATAAAGGTGAAACAAAAAGCAGCAAAACATAAAAGCTATACAAAATCATTTTTCATAAACATCAAGCAATGCAAAACAAATAAAATTATAGGCAAAAAAGCAAAGAAAAACTAAAAAAGGCAAATCAAAGCAAAAGCAGAATAGCAAAATAAAAAAAGAAAATCCTAAGCGTGTTGGAAAGCAAAATTTTAAAATGACATAAAAAACACATAACAGACATAAAAGCTAAACAAAATGCAAAGAAAACTATGCAAAACAAATCACAGAAACACATATAAACTAAACTAAACAAATCCAAAGCAAAACAAAACAAAGCAATGCTAAAAAATAATAATTTATACTTTATTTATTTATTTAATTAATTTATTAATTCATTCATATATTCCAGAATTAAAATGTAAAAAAAAAATCATAAAAGCTAAATAAACTGCAAAAAAAGATAAATAATAATAATAATAATAATAATAATAATAATAATAATAATATACTAAGAAAAACTGGAAAAAGGGCAAAAACAAATGCAAAGCAACAATGAAAAAAAAACAGAAACAAAAAACAAAAACATAAAAAAACTAAAACTGAAGTACAAAAAAGAACTGATCAATAATAATGCCACAATATACATCATATTTTAGGATTTACAAGCATATTTATCACATGTATAGGCCACAAAAAATGTGACCCATCTTATGAGTTTGGGTCAGTTTAGCTCTCTGATCTTCTCCTTAAAAGCTGTGTCCAGAATCTAAAGAAACATGAAGGCTGTCTCAAAGCAGCCCTTCAGAACAAATTCTACCCAGGGCTGTAAAAGGCAGAAATGTGGATTTTGACCCGGGCTCAGAGGTCAGACATCACATTTTTGCTCTCTTTCTCCATCTCTCCTCATCGGAGTGTGCGAGACTGAAGCTAACTAGCCGTGACAAGCAAAGCCGCGCAAAGAGCTGGAAGCCGTCTGCTGAATATAGAAATAACAGAGTCCAGGAACATCAGCAAGAGCAATGAGGCTGACTTAGAGAAAGTGAGGAGATCAGACTGAAAAGTGTTTGCTTTTCTTTTTTTTTTGGAAAAGTTTGTGTTTTGATGGAGACACAGTGTAGATCCAGATGGAAATGATGAGGAACTATATCTTTGAGACAGAACAATAAGCGATAAATCCCCATTAAAGGAACATAGAGAATAACCTTGAGAGGAAAGAAAGAAGAAAAAGCTGAATAAACTTGTATTAAAAAAAGGAAAAAATGCAAAACAAAACAAAAAAATGTAAAGCAATAGTAAGCAGAGCAAAACAAATGTAAAGCAAAACAAAACAGCTGAGCAAAGCAAAACAAAACAACAAAAAACACAACAACAAAAAAAATATCAACAAAACAACAAAACAAAACAAAAACAATTTTGAGAGGAAAGTAAAAGTGAAACAAAATGCACTTGTATTAACCAAAATGGACTCTAAGAAAATAAAAGAAATGCAGAGCAAAAATTTATGCAGAGCAAATTATGAAAAAAAATCTAACAAAACCAATCAACAAACAATGTGAAAAACGCAAAGTAAAACAAAACAAATATGTAAAGCGAGAGTGAGCTTGTCGCAATCATCAGCAATCTATATGCTTGCAGATCGCTGGCATACATGCGGATTGCTATAAGGACTACAAATCCACCAGTATATGGACTACAAGTTCCAGTCAAGCACCACAAACACTCACACCGGTTCCTTATCCTGACCAATTGCAAACAAACAGCCGGAGAATTTTCAAAGATTGATAACAAGGACTTTAAATACAGCGCACACACACAAATCTGGACTGAGGCCCTGTTTACACTAATGCGTTTTAGTTTGAAAACGTTTCTGAACATATCTCCGTCCACACTATGCCACCAAAAACGTATATCACGTGACCATTTGCGCACTCTGGGCATGTGCATTCTAGCGAATATATGCAGCTGCTGTAGTAAAAAAAGGCAGTTTAACTGCACAATGGCGCTTAAAACAGACAATAGTGCAAACAATGCTCCCATTTCTGTGTCCATGTTATTGTTTACAGTGAAGGCTGGTCTGCTGTCTTTCGGTAGCGTTAAAGCAATGTGTTATGGTCATGTGACAGGGGCTTGACGAATAAGGGAAGGATACGCAATGACACAAATGACACTGAGACGGAGCAGCAGCGTTTCAAAATGAAAATGGCCTCTCCAGTGTTTCAAAAACGCTCCGTTTTCGGCGCTTGAAAACTCTGCCGTAGTGTGGATGGATGGCGTAACCGTAGCAAAACTTATGCATTTTAAAACTAGAACTCATTAGTGTAAATGGGGCCTGAGTCTTGTTATACGGTTTGTGAATATTAGGAAGCATTTTCCTTGCCTTTCCGTGTTAGACCTGTGCTTTGTTGTTTTGTTTGTTTACATTGTCTGCTGTCTTCCTGTACTGACTTTTCTCCTGAGTTTTGACCACGTCTCTGGATTCCCTGTATGCATCTGTTTGCCCCTGTATTGACAGTTGCTTTGCCTGACCGTCCCGCTAATAAACTGCTAAAAAAAATTTTTGGATCTGCACCTACTTGTCAGCGTCCCACTTCACATTAAAAGGCTGAGCAAAACAAAACAAATCTAACACAAAAACTAAACAACAACAAAAGCAAAGCAAAACAAGTCGTAAAGGCACAACATCTGACATAAAATCAGGGATGTTACATAAAGAACAATCTAGAATAAAATTAAGAGAGCAGTAAGAAGAAGATAAACATAAGTTTAATAAACCCAAAAAGGAAAACACAGAACAAGTTCTAAACAAAAAAACAAACAAACCAAAAATCAAAGCAAAATTAAACAATAAATGACCTGAAAAACAAACAACAACAAAAATCTAATAAATCAAAAACAACAAACCAAAAACCAAAGCAAAATAAAGGATAAAAAAAACACAATTGATATCACCATGGAGAACACAAAAATACCTAAACAAAAAAGAACAAAAAAACAAAAAAAAAAACTGAAAAGCAAAAACAAACCAAAAACCAAAGCAAAATAAAAAAAGATAAAAAAAACTCACAATCAAAACTAAACAATAAATAAACTGAAAAACAACAAAAAGGACAACAAAATAGTCAAAACAAAAAAGCAAAAACAACAAACCAAAAACCAAAGCAAGATTAAAATTAAAGGATAAAAACAATTAATAAATCATCATAGGAAGAACATAAAAATACCTAAACTAAAAAAAAACTGAAAAACAAGCAACAACAAAAAACAAAACAAAAACGACAAAAAAAAAAAAGCGAGATAAGAATAATCAATGAACCACCATCAAAGGAACATAAACTAAACGAAAAATAAAAACAGAGCCTAATCAAGTCAAAACATATCAAATTTTTAATAAAACAATCAACAAGGCAAAAACAAAAAGCACTGTGAGAACAAAAGCAGAAATTGAAAAAACTTTAAAATGCAAAAGAGAAACAGATCAAAACACTAAGCAAAACAAAAAGCAGAGAAAAACCTAAAAAGAAAAACAAAGCAAAACAATGACCAGTGAAAATAGGATAAATAATTACTATGTTTTACAAAACAAAGAGTAAAAAAAAAAAAAAAAAAAAAAAAAAAAAACAAAGCCTGTCAAGATGGAATGATAATCTTATCATTTTAGTAAGACAACAATCAGTAAATCACCATGGAAGTTGCACAAAGAATAACCTTGAGTGGAAAGAAAGAAGTGAAGCAGAAAACACTGCCAGGTTTAGGGATAAAAAAATAAGTAAATGCATATTT